>NW_027185352.1:5648729-5671229 GCF_022577435.1 Embiotoca jacksoni | reverse complement strand
TGCGTCCTCACTGTTTACAGAGAAATCCTTTCAACCCGTCAGTGTTCAACACTCACCATCTTTACTCTTGCAGGAGTTCCAGAGGAAGGTGCCCGGAGAGGACTCTGAGATGAAAGGAGATGGCAGTGGGCCTCACAGTCGACCAACTCCTCACCAGGATGTAGATGCACTGTAGGACACAAGGGAAGAGGCGTGGAGTGTGGCTTTAGTGGTCAGAACCATCACATACTGGTGCAAATATAATGTCAACAGCAACACATATACTGAGTTTCACTGGTGTAAACATCTGCTATCTTTCAAAGTTAGCATCAGGGTTTGGATTTGCTTCCTTTTTTGATTATACGTGCCTTACTTTTCTTAATTGAGCGTTTTAAAATCACAATATAAAGCAGGAGACCATAATGAGAGACTGGCTTACATAACATTGGGGTGTTGCCATGTTTACCGAAATGGAGTCGCCACTATAGGCTGCTGCTTGCTTTTGAAAATGAAACAGCTTCGCAAAACGAACACCAACACACAAAAAAAAAGTTGCATTTTCTCTCATTTAAACTATGCAAAAAAGTGCCTCTGACATTGTTAGTGTACACGCTGCCACACTTCCACTGCAGCACTGTTGATCAAGGACATCTGAGGGATTCTGCAGATGTTTACTAATCCTTTTTTCAGACTGTCAGAAATCCACTGGCTCCACTAAAATGCACTTTTAATAGAAATAAATGTAAAAGAAAAAGTCAGTTTATTCTAACAATTTATCTGGTTTAGAGGTAATGTTGATAAACTGCTTTGCAATATCAGCACCGAGAAGAGTTCACACAGCCTCAAGTTCCCATTCAACCCCAGCAACTGTTTTGAACTGTTTTAAACTCACATTATTGTTACAATTGAATAGGACTTTATAATTAGAGCAAAGAAACTGAAATCAAACCTTTAGGTATACAACGGTAATTAAACAGTTTTTAAGTTTAATTCAATCGATTCTCATTTGAAACTGTAGTTGCCTGAAGGACCACTGTGGTGTCATCATCAAGTTTTCCTTTCTGTAATAAATAAAAACTGCCGATGGAAAATCTAAATCCTCAAAGTGAAATGCTTGAAATAACATGAAAAGATTGTGATTTGATTTTATCCAAGTATGCTGCTAAAATTGTTGCGCTTAAGTTAAATTCTGAGTGATGAAATGGAGATCAACACAAAATTCTGAATCCAAAAAAGGAAAGAAAAGAAAAGTTAAGCATATTAAAATCCCCTGAGTCACAAGTGCAAATATTCTGCTCCGTTTGAGGCCTGCAAGTCATTTTGAGGTCGTAAAACCTCATTTAAACAATGTTTACGGTGGAAGATTTGCTCTAAATGTTTCACTCCCAGAGAGCTGATGATGAGTCAATGGGTTCAGTTTCTGTTTCAGCGGGCGCTTTGGTGCACTTGTCTGTGGGCAGTATGTGATCATGGATTTGTATCTATGTAGCTGTATTATACTGTGTGTTATCATATGGCAGCAAAGTCTGTCTGTTTAAACTGTCTGTTTTGTTCGAAGGAGAAAAGTCAGAAAATGTGCAGTGACATTAATACATTTTAAACTTCAGTCAGCCAGGAGGATTCGAATACCAGACGTCCAACAGTTGACACTCTTGTCTTTGGGCCAGAGGCGATGTTTTGTTCCCAGGATGTTCTCATATTATAGTAAATTATGCAGGTCAGACGAGGCCTACAATCCACACAACTTCGACAGGGTCTCTGTTGTGGTTAGCACTAAAACTCATGTTAAAAGAAAAGAAGAATATTTACCAATAGTAAATATTATTGAGCAAACTATGGAGCAAACTGTCTGCAAATGTTTGCCACAACTATTTAAAAACTCATGATGTTGTTTCTTTCAGTTTCTTTTAGAAACAAAACCAGATGACATTTTCCTGTGGAAAGCCAAAATTGCTTCTCAAATGCAGCTTAAAAAAAAAAACAGCTTCCCTCTCTCTGTCTTGCTTGTATTTGAGGAGAAAATAATGAAAATATAATATAATGTGTATAATAAAATAGCAAGTCAGGTTAATCACAGGGCCAGTCTGTTCACTCGGGTCACATCTGTCAGATGAAGCCTCACACAGGATTGTGAATGAAGCTTTGAATCTGGCAATTTGGCCGCAAACGTCTCGGTTCTTTTGGAGCCAGAAGTGACCATATTTGGACGAGCTGGAGAGGAGTGAAATGTGGATCTGACTAAGGACCTGAAGACACTACGCCTGTCCACCTGACTGCAACCCAGGCATGTCAATCAAACTAGACACGCCCCAGCCAGACCTCTTTGAGGCTTTATAAATAAACAATGGAACTATTTTTAGGGCCACTAGAACACTGATCAGAGGGAGTGAATTTAGCTCATGACACCACAACAACTTGTGGTGTCAACCAAATATTTTTTTTTATTTCATATTTCATGAGAGAAATAATGCACTTTCAATGGGAGTCTATGGCACCAGAAGTTTTATGGAACCAGCCCCTAGTGGCCATCAGTGGTGTTGCACTTTAAGGCACATTATTGGCTTCATTTTTCAGACCAGGTGACTCTGTCCATTTTTATAAGTCCATGGCTCAGGTCTCAGGGTTTTAGGCAGAATTCCAGTTCCTCTCTTGTATAGTAGAAGAAAAAAAAGACTGTACATTCTGCAGATATGTTATCTCTCTATGAACGTTTTGCCTCTGCAGTTATATGCAGGTTGTCATGTTGATTCAAATTAATTTTCCTCTAGAATGTGAAAGCGTTGCTAGCCAAAAGACATTAGCTAAGATTTTTTGAAGAAGACAGGGTTGTATTATAATTTTTCAAATGTCTTTTCTGTCTATTTGTGGGAGTGAAGGAGGAAGTGGACAGAAAGGAGGAGGGGGACACACACACACACACACTTCAAAGTAAATGTATTTGCACAGATGGACAGACAATCGGGTGTGTTAAGGCTCAGATCTCCACGTTGTGAGTGTGTGTAAATGAGCGTGGGTGTTAAAGTTCCTGCTTTGCGTGCACACGTCTTCATGCGTGAGTGTAGATATGCATTTCCAATGTGTTGCACATGTGCCATTAGGTACTTTTGCAGACATTTATTGCATTAATAAATGGGACTGGTGTGTGTTTGTGTATTTAAGGCGTGGTGCGGGGCAGATTTCAGACAGACATGAAAGAATTTGCATCGAGAGCCTTATAGATGTCTTTCATCAGAATAATAAAAAGGGGAAAAGGACAAAAGATGATGAAAGAGACGAAGAGAGACCGAGAGAGGGTGAGATGAGGAGGAACAGGAGTTTCCAGTGTGTCACAGGGAGAAAGAGGAGTGTACGACTTACAATGCAAACTATAGTGTTGCCTGAAGACACAGACATAGAGGAACATGAACTCTCCCTCCCTCCGTCTGTCCCTTCCTCCCTCCCTCTCCCTCTCTCCTGCCATCTCTGTCCAACACTCTCCTACGGTGTTATCCCTCTCTGTGTGTTTACATCCTGAAGAGCCTCTTTCTGACAATCTACAACATTGCAACTGTGGACAGGCTTAAAAAAAAGTGCAGATTATTATGTTAGCAATACTTATTTTCCACATAAAAAGAGCTCATTAGGCTTTTTTATTCTTTAATTTGACTTTTAAAAACATGCGAAATGTTTATTTTGAAAATACAATCGGCAGACTAAATATAGAGTGGTATTAAGTTTTGCTTTTGTATATTTTTTAAGAGAGTTTCAAGAGCATATCAGAAGTTAAAATGTGTTCCCCGAATTGAGCTATGCAAAATCTATAAATTTAAGGTTAAAAAAAATAGAGCAAATTTTAGTCTGCTCCTTAAAAAAAGCTTGAGTATTTTCAGCAAAAAACTCAAAAAGGGGACTTAAAAATGCTCATTTTTCAGTTCTTGTCCTCTCATACCAGTAGGTCCAAGAATTTCTAAGTGTTCGCTGAGTATGAATCCCAGTTATATTGAGGGTTTAAAGCCATCTGTCAGTTAGAGGTTTGAGAATGGACAATCATTTATAATATATTCTCTTACAGTGTTAAATATATTCCAGATGCTGTTTTTGTGATAAAATGTGAACATTTTCTCTTTTAGACTCAGTTAGTGAATTTTGGAAGAATTCTTTTGTCAAAAGACTGTTTTCTAATTGGCTGAAATGTCTTTGGAATTGTCTATGAACTCTGAGTGGGAAGTGACACAGCAGGAGAAAATAACATAAATCAGTGGAAATGCCTCTACAACCCAATACAATTATGATTATTATTATTAAACCAGGAAAACTGGAGTTTATGCCAAGTGCTCAATGAATGATGTCATCAACACATTCACATATTAATTTCTGTCAGTAATAAAACTGAAAAATGCCATTTTCCCTTTTATTGTGTAAATTAATATCAAATAAGTTTGTAATGCGATTTATTTTATAGTGGTTGTTTGCATGACTTTTTCCTAATAGTTTTTTTTTTTTTTTCAAATTCACACAAAGATACACACAAGTGGTTCATACACACAGGTCTGAGGTAATCTCACCATCAGACTGTTGGTGTGTACAGACTGTTCTCCCCAACACATCATCATATCGTAACAACAACAACAACAACAACAATGGTCTATTTCCAATGACTCCCAAAACAGCATCCAGTCTGAGTGTTTCTGTGCCTTCTATTGAAGCAACATCATTTGCCCAAACGACATACTGAATATAACCATGGGAGAGTACCAGCGACAGGTGTACGGGAATGATCGCCATGGTAACAATAATAAACATGTGGTTAATGCTGTGATACGGTCCCACTTTGGTTAGATTTAAAGCACCAAAACAACGTGGTTGTATTTCAGAAAAGATCACGGTTTAGTTACATTACATATATGATGGAAGTTGCATGACATGCAAGTTATGTAAGTTGACATTACGTAGCCTATATTATGCAAGTTAATATTTGTAATGCAAGTTAACTTATGTACATAACCTAAAATAAGTCAACACTCTCCGGGGTGAGTCCTGTGTTTGATCCATTAAACCACACCCACAGACCTACACAGACCTTTTCACTTATTATACTGGATAAGCAAATTACTACGGCCAAAAGAGGTTGCAATCATGTAAATATCGGTCATTTTAATCTGCTTGCATTGATGCTATTGTGTTTTAGGGTAGAGCAGTCTTTCCCCCCTCGTTGTGCTCTTCTCTGTCAGAATGGGAGAAGTTCCCTTCTTTTTAGTGCCCTGGTCTTCCCACAGAAGATATTTTTGGCATGCTGTAGCAGGTGTAATTGGAAAGACTCTAAATGAACGAATTCCATTAAGGTGAGCTAGTCCCAGAGTTCTGGTATTGTGTACACTGGCTCACTGTCATGACTTATTGGGAAATGTTGATTTAAAAAAAAAAAAAAAAATGTCACCTGTACTCTTCCTGTAAAAACAAGTCAAACTATCTGCTGTGATAAGGGTCTATATCCTGTTGTGACCTGATCAGAGGTCTAATGGAGTGAAGGACCTCATTATAATGTTAATATGTGCATGCTCATACAATAAAGTTTCATGAGTGAACATTTCCTTTTGAGCTGAAGGAGGCAGCTCAGGAAAAAAAAAAAATCTTTTATAAGAGTAAACCATATTTTTGTGTACTTTAGGTTTCATGTAGCTAAAGTTAATGCCCATTTTGAAGCCCATTTTATTTACAGCCAATATATCATTTTGAACATACCGTGTGTAATAATGGAGGGTTTTAAAACTTTTACTTCTCACACTTTGTGCAGCTTTTCTGAAAAAGTAGAGAAAGTCAAGGCATGACAGTTAGAGAGTTGAGACAAATCAGGGCAGGCCAGGAATTAGCCAGAGGCAGGAAACACACACACACACACACACACACACACACACACACACACACACACACACACACGTAAACAATAGACCTGCACCACATGACAGCGTGTGAAGCTCCTCTTTCTATATGTGCTTTAGTAGTGATCATTTACAGCCACTGATATTTGAAAATTATGATTGATGAACATTTGAAATGACACAACGCAAGCTTAAAGTGTTCTCTGTAATCCAAGTTATGTTTAATGGGAAAAAAATAAGTAATTGAGGCATAATGTAGAAGTGTTTTTTCACAGGTCTGAATATATTTCATATCACACATCATGCGTGGCACCTGATGGATCACTTTCTGTAAAGGAAAAATTACTTCATCATGAAAACTGTGTGTACTGTTATAGACAGAGTAATCCAGAGTAAGGATTAGTATAATACTAATACTAATGCCGTATTAAATTTATCAATCATTGATTGTGATTTATGATTGTCTGAAGAATAACAAGGAAGGTGCAGCGATTCATCGTCAAACTAACTGAAAATCAGTCCAAAGGAAGCTTGTGTGTGTGTGTGTGTGTGTGTGTGTATGTGTGTGTGTGTGTGTGTGTGTGTGCGCGTGCATGTAAACATGTCCAGAAGTCAGCGATGATCTCAGCCCAGATAAATGAAACATCTTCTAACTGACGGGAACGACAGCGTGACTTCATCTGAGAGGTGACTGTGCTGTCAGATGATTCATCTGTTCAGATGCAGGGTTCACAAATGTCCTTCTCATTTCTCTTCCTCACCAACTCATCTCTTTCTGCCGAGCTTATAATGCTACACCAGCAGCCTAAAACATTCAGTAACATTTTCATACAATTTTCAAATAATTAAGTAGCCTAAGATCAGTCTCCACCTGTGTTGACCTGCCCTTCAAATATTCTATTCTATCAACTCTGTCTTTGACTGCTCGTCTCTTATCCAGCTGTTACCCTCTGAGAGTCTCGCAGGTTAATCAGAGCATGTTGTGACTGTGTCTTATGTTAAAGTGAAACCTCTAAAAATCTAAATATGTACGTGCCTCTGGTCTTTCAGAGTAGAAATTTGTTGAATTTTCATGCAAAATTGGCCTCGCAAAAATGAAAACTATGCGATGTTCAATCACGACACACATGAAAGCACATAGTCACAAACAGTAGAGCACATTTCTCGGTCTGAGTCAGTGATTCCCAAATCGTAAGTGTTGCAGTATAGTTAGCAATGTAGAGAAGTTCAAACAATCAACTACAAGTAATGGATAAATGGTTAAAGTTCAAATAGTCAGGAGGAGATAAACTGTCAACATTGTTAGTTTAAAACAATGCATAAAGAATTTATGCTGATGATATTGATATCTTCATGGAAGCCATTGAATTAACTAGAAGTAATGAATGAACGGTTGAAATAGTTAAACGTACTGGATAGTTGGCCTATAGATTTAACAGTTAGCTTAAAGTAAGAGATAAACAGCTGAAGTAATTAGTAGGTACAAATGATTTAACAGCACAAACAGTTCATTTAAACTAACCAACAGTTGAAACAGTTAGTCAAGAATAAACAGCTGCGATATTTTAAAGTCATGGATTAACAGCTGAAATAGTTATCTTATAGTAGTGGATAACCTGTTAAAATAATTAGCTAAAATTATTTTAAAATATGGATAAACAATTAAAACATCTGAACTTTGTCACTAATTGTACAAATGAAAAAGTATCTGCATCAAAATTCAAATATTGTACCAGAGGGAGGTGATATGCCTTCATACTTTCCTAATAGCTGTGTTTGGCTTAAAAACATTCAACTTTCACTTGGAGGCATTCCTCCTCTTTTTCCTAAAAGTATTAAACATGAGAACATGATAGTAAGGCTCACATATCCTCCATCAAGTCGGCTAGCAGAGAGTGATTCAGATTTGTTTGTTGCTTAACATTCCTATTGAAACATTCAGAATTCACTGATTCATCTTTCAAAGACTCACTACATACCTGAACACATGACAGTCCTCCTGTGAAGAAAAGGCTCCGCTGTTGTTGAGAAACATTTCTACAACTTCCACCCAACTCACAAAAGGAAATACTCCAACATTCAAATCTCCAGGCAGGAAGTGATGCCCGTGTTGCCTTCAAATAAACTGGAAAAATTCAAGGAGCTCTTAGTAGCCACTTGGACATTATTCTGATGTAGAAAGTTGGTTTAAAACTGTCATTATCTGACTATTTCAAGTGTCATTCTTCTCCTTTTCAGCTATCTTTGTGTTACTATTTTCAAAATCCCTGTCGCAACAATAAAAGAACAACCTCTGAGCAAGCTACCCACACGCTGCAGACAGCATGCGGTGACACGGGCCTGCTCAGTTCTTTTCATTGTTTTTGTGTGGATATATCCACCTCACTGCCACATCATTTTCAGATTATAATATATGCATCTTTCATAGAAATAAAAAAACACGCACATCGTATACAACATGACATACACTCCTTTACTTATACAGATTAGGGTGTTTCACAGTACATCATACAGTATGACACAAAAGCATGTCCAGTGTTTTATATATTGCTTTTGCTCTAACTGCTATCTATACGTAACCCCTGCTATCTTATCAGTTGTTTTTTTCATCATTCATCAAGGTTTCTTATCCATATTTCTCATCAGGAATGACTGCAGTGTAGCCTGTCATTATGCTGCCTTTGTTGTGATCAAGGTGCATAAAAATGACAACCTTCACTTGTGATATGAGTCCTTTCTTGGTATTGGTGTTGTGCAGCTTTTAGTGTTGACAACATGAGGAAACATTGCTGCTATCCTGTGATGGATGTACTCTAAGGAGTGGAAAACTAAATTCTACAATTATTGAACAGCTTATTGCTCAATACTGATCTTATCTAGTTGAAGCCAGTGAGAGGTAGTTGTTTGAAAACTTGATGAGTGTGAGGTTACTTATTAAGATTCACTTCATTGGAGTAAAGTTACTTTAACCTATTTGTAGTCCTAATCAATTGTGAAAGGACTTTAGTGCGCCATGTATGTAGAATTGACTTTTGCAGAGTACCATTACAAGCTAATAGTCATAAATTGGTTCAAACTTTTAAAGGCTAAATTGAGATGAGACATTTAAAGCTGCATGAAACATTTTGTGGCAACAAGGTGGCAGAAATACACTCAGAAACATAAACCTGACATACAATTGTGATGATAAATTGTCTCTGGAAACGTACAAACTTGGTAGCACAGTGAAACAGGAGCATCATAACGGAGTTATGTTTCTGAACACAGTATCAATGTTTTGCTTCTTTTATATCTGTTTTGGTCTCCACCAAAAGATACGAATATGGGATTTCTTGGGATCTATAGGGTCTTTAAATTTTACTCCAGTGTTTTCTAATCGAATAATTACAAGAGGATTTTTAACATAATATCTTTAATTTGATTAAGCATTTCCTTTGTGTGTTTAACTGCGTTGGGATGTTCAGTAGGAAAGCTGTGGTGTGTGGTGGGCAACAACAGAAGGTTTTGGCAGCAGTCATCCTTCAACCAGTTGCTGTTTTTGTGCACCTGATCTTCTGGTCACCAAAACACCTCCAGGAAACACCAACTAAGTTTCCCTTTACTTTCATCTCCCATTATACCAAAACATAATGGAGGGTTTCCAAGTAGAGAAGCCTACAAAAGGAAAAGGTACCTGAGATAAAGACAAATATTATGTTCATAAAAAAAAAAAAAAGCATCTCAATGTCCCGTTCATGATTATCTGAATATATTGCTGCAGCCTCGTCTGTTTCTTATCTTCTGAGAAGTTTTCTTTCGAAGAAGTAATCACACTATTTAGTTAAAAAGACCAAAAGATAATAAAAAAAAAGAACATACCAATGGAATAAAAGCCAGCAGATGACACATGTAAAAACGTGTTCGTAATCCATCTAACAGTTCTGTATTTACGAGTGTGTACACCAACTTAAGGTAAGGATGAACACCTCTCTTCTCGAACAACAGAAATTTAAACATATCTCCTATGTAAATATGCTTAAAGTTAACAGTCTGTCACTGAGTCCCAGCTGAGTAGACAGATGTGTTGGATTGGAAATAAAGAGCAGTTACAAGGCCTCTGAATAAGCACTGAAGGTTTACAGCATGTCGGCATGTTAACATCATAACAGGAACTGGATATGGTGCCCATTTATTCTGCTAAAGCTTGCTTCCCCAGCTTTACCCCCCAAAAGTAGTCTGCATGCCACAGCTGGCCTGCAAGACACATTGGTCGGAAAAGTTTTCCACACCATAACCAGATCTCTGGACACATCTATGGCTAAGGTTGAACTATAATTAGAATAAATTTGTGGTAAAAAAAAAAAAAAAAAAATATCACAATACAGTATATATTGCTGCATTTTGGTGGTGTTTGGTCAAAATTTTAACTACCAAAATGTTTTCTCAAGGGGACATGGACTGAAATGTTGGTAATTTGAGTGGTCCAATATGTACTGTGGCCACTAAAAATGGTTCATAATAACATCACTTAAATTCTAATGGACACACAGGCAGTTAAGGTGGTGAGCTAATGTCGTCTGTTGAGTCCCATCTAAATTCTCCATATGTTACTCCATGATTCTGAATGTTAGTTAGATGGGAACTAACACATGGAGGGTTAAAGATGACTGGTTGCTCCTAGTTTTGTTACACTAGTTATTTACCAAAACCTAATCTGGACCCATGAAAGAAAGACAGCCACTGCTTGCTGGACTCCTTTCTTCTATAGTGTATGATGAACCGAGCAGCGAGCATACAACAGCTGTAGATGCCTTAACAGGTGTCTAAACAACATGAACGAGAACACTGAGTGGGAAACAGTGCCGACACTAGCAAGCTAGTTAGTTACCTAATTAGCTTCCATTTCCAGAGTTAAAACAAGTATTCCGTGTTCACATCATGGAGGAGATTCATATGTTTACGACAAGCTGAAGACAGCAGCCTCTTCTTGTGTTGCTTCTCACTATTTATGAGATACCAGCTGTCTTAATCAATAAACCCAAAAGAACAAAAGACACAAACTTTGGCTGCTGTTCTTCAAACCGTCAAACTAACAATCAAACTGCTAAAAGCAGTATTAATACCTGGTATACAGGTGTATGAGAAGACGGAGTTGGATTTGTGAGGCTTAAAAATACCACGCTTGTTCAATGTGGCACTAAATCTTAAAAAATTTTGCGCATGTAGCTTTTTACAAATGGGAAACTACTGTAACTCCAATATGATATGAACACGACATTCGGATTGTCCCTTACAGATCCTCCTGCAAGGAACAAATGACTGAACTCACCAACAGTCCTTAATCAACACTGTGGGCTTGTTGAAAGAGAAACGGAAATCTCTTCATTTGTAGGCTACAGAACTATGAAGCCATCCAATAAATACAGAAATGAACTTTAACTACCAAATGTCAGTCAATCACTGCCAAAGGAAGAGATATTATTTTATGTACATTAGCTACAGCGTCATTTGAGCAAACATTTCCTTGCACACAAAGTGACAAGAATTGAAATTTCAGTTTCACTTTAACATGCAAGAGTTCATTTAATTAGTATGTTAGTGAGTTGTTAACAACTACACAGCGATAGTTTAGACCAGATAGCACGTTAGCCGACTAACAAGCTGAACTGATCTAAATTAAAACCCAGTCAGGTGTTTCAGTGATGAGATGACTGGTTTACAATCAGAAGTAGATTTCCCAGTTGTACAAATCAAAATCAGTCACTTCCAATAAGTGACTGATGCAAGACGAAGGGCTTCGATTTGGGCAGCAGGAACCCGGATTCATGACTTACCTGCAGAGTGTACAAGTCTGGTGGTTCATAATGAAGGAATGCTGATGAAGTTTGACAACTAACACAGTGAGATCATCTCCAGCTCGCTCCCAGTCACAGTTAGCAACATAGCCGGCTTCCCCTTCACAGTCACAAATTATTAAGTGTTGGTATTACGTCATTGTGGTCCATCATTTTGTCAGTTGACAGCTGTAAAAGTCCATTTGGCTAAAAGGACATTATTTTTGCTTCACAGATCATCTTGATCATCTTATTCTAAAACTACATCTTGGACAGGAGTGAGTGGCATTCATCAGTGTTTTCTGTCCATCGACAGGTTGGGGAAGGTGTAGAGAAACAATGACCAGCAGCTGTGTCTTCAGTGACAGTACAAGTTTAGTAAAGTCTGAAAATGCTTCCTGATTTCTAAAGAGAAAAGAGCACAGAAACGTGAAATGGTGTAACTGCTACAAATTCTGTAAACAAAAATACATAAAGAGCATAAGCACATAAAAGCAGGGAAATTCAGACAGCCCTAATGGAGAGCCACAACATCCATCAATCTGTTTATGTTTAAGTGCTTCCTATTGAATCTGTCCATGAGTTCGAGTTCTTTCTTTATCTTCAGTCTCTTTCACGTTCTTGTAATATTCTAAGATTGGTAATTATTGCTTCGCTACGCTATGAAGCTAGTGCGCCTCACTAAATAATGTATTTTTCCAAAAAGTAAAAATGACAACACTTCATCAGGTGAACAGTCGGTGCAAGTAGGAAAAGCACATATACACACTGTCAGTCAGCGTGGAGCTCTCAGATCAAACTGAAACCGAGACCAGGAAATTCAGATTTTATGTCCAGAGGTGAGCTGCGACGTTTTCATCGCAGCACTACTGTGTCACACACACCAGGACGCAAAAGACATAGGCAAAGACATACATGGACTGAGTCACCCAGGCGACAGTTTTGAGGCCCAGCAACCCCCCCTCCCCCTCCACCCACCCACCCACCCATCCAACCACACACACACACACACACACACACACACACACACACACACACACACACACACACACACACACACACACACACACATATGTGTGCGCTTCATGTCACACTGCCGTGTGTCTCGAATTCTCGTTCTCATTCTTGGGAGACGACGGAGCCTTCCGGCTGAACTGGCTGAAGCTGGCGGCCCTGCACCTCGTCTTCGTCCCTCCTCCACTTCCTCCTCCGTCTCCGGCCGTGGGGCCCGGGGGTAGAGTGCTGTAGCGGCCCGGGATGTGGTGGGCCTGGTCCGGTCGGGGTCCGCGGCTGCTCGGGTGGAGGGTTGCGTCCTTGGCGAAGAGGCTCTGGATGAGTTGGAACTTCTCCTTCTCTTCCTGTAAAAAGACGTCGACCAGGAGCTTCTTCTCCCGCTTGAGCTGCTCCACGATGGTTTTGGGAACGTCGGGGATCACCCAGGCGACCATGAGGCTGAGGAACATCACCAGGTTCTGGAAGATGGAGAGGAGAGGAGAGGAGAGGAGAGGAGAGGAGAGGAGAGGAGAGGAGAGGAGAGGAGAGGAGAGGAGAGGATTGAGATATGTGGAGAAAAATAAAGAAAGATGGAGAAGAAAAGTGACAGGTGGTGTACCGCATATCAACCATCTCAGTGGAAAAACTCTCCGCTATTATAAAGTCAAAAAATATAAATTGGCTGTGCAACATTAAAAAGTTATTATAAATGGTTTGTTTCACTGATATTATTAATATTTTTCTGCAGTTTGGTGGTAGCTTTGTGAATATATGGGTCTGGCCTCCCTCCACAGAGAAACGTTTGCAGACGCTCCTAATTTTAACCATTCAGCTCACGCCAAAACCAGCCGACACTCTGCTACCGCTGCAATTACCCACCGTGTCCATCAAAGTTATTTTCCCTTTTTCCTCTTGAGCTGTGAGGAGCGTTTTTTTTCTGGGACTCTTAGGGAGATTAACGGACATTTATTTATAATGAATATCAAAGGTAGTGGTATTCGTGGAAAATATAAGACAAAACTATTTAAAAAATGCACGTATCATGTGTATGTATTCAGATTTGACTGAGTTATGACTCAGACAAGGAGTATGACTATCTGGGACCCTCCACTGGCCTCCACTTACTGTGTATCACCAGAACAGTGATAAAAAAAAAAAAACTACAACTAATTATCCCTGATTTCAGAACACCAACGTGCACCTGTCCCATCCAACGTGTGAAAAACGCTGTGATCTGGAAACGTGCATATTTCAGTAATGACGCTTCACTGTCAGAGGACATTTGGTGGACATCTGTTAGAGAGGGCTGAAGCATCTGGTAATAGTCCTGATCATAATGAGAGTAGAGCGTGATCCACACAGTTTGGAATGACTGGCCACCCACACACACACACACACACACACACACACACACACACACACACACACACACACACACTTGTAATTAGACAAACCAATTCCATGCAACTCCAAAGCAGGTAAAAAGTGGGTGACAGATGATAAGACCCCAGAAACATTAGCTGAGTGACATTATCTTCAGTTTATGAAGGACAAACACAACGAACTCCTACCTGGAACAGAATGACGAAAGCCAGTCTGGCAGCGAGGACACACCAGTAGTGTTTGGAGAACTGGTACGCATCTGCAGCCCAGGGGGGCTCCCTGTAGTCTTTATACCTAGAACAAATCACACATGGATGCAGTGTGGAGGCTTAAAATGGATTCACTGTAATTTCCTACAGAGAGAAAAAAAATAACTAAATTGTTTTTTTTAACCAAATGGGGAATCACTTTGAAACAAGTGCGACCTATTGTCATAAATAGAATATAATACTTATAATGATGTTTTCTTTAGTGTATAATCATCTGAAACTAAGAATTGTTGTATTTTCACTAGTTTACAATAAGACGGGAGCAGCTCCTCTTCCACATAAGCCGCCATGTTGCTGCGCCTTGTTTCTTTCATGTTTTAATGTTAACTGAAAGGCCACTGTAGAGTCTCCTACATGCTTAGAGATGTAGGGTTAATCAGCTGGTTGGAATTGACAACCTCACCACCAGATGCCATTAAATCCTACACACCGCTCCACCCACACTGTTTGATTGACAGGTGATCGCTGGGAAAGCCAGTGTAGAGTTTGAGAATCCGACACCGACAAACTTCCCTCCTGCGGCATCGTTTTCATCCTGTGATCTGATTTATCTTCAGCTGGCTGAGACTGAGCTGCAACAACAGATACTCCTCCTCCACTCAGACGGGGAACCGACTCAAAGTGCAGTAAACTGTATTAGGATTCCTTTCCTTTGTTTTCTTTGTAGTAAAGTGTTGGGAAAACTCAAACCACATGTTGCACAAACGGCCGACAGGAGAGGGGCGAGAGAGAGAAGAAGAGAAGAAGAAAGGAGACAGGAAGGAGAGACAGAAGGAATAATGAGAGAAAAGATAGTCAGTGACAGAGAAGATGTGTTTTGTTTATGGCTGGCCAGTCAGATAAAATACAACTGCACACAAATTTATTTGACTGGGCAGGTTGAGGATGTGGTTTCTTCCGGCGCACGCACACACACACACACACACACACACACACACACACACACACACACACACACACACACACACACACACACACACACACACACAGACAGAGCGTGTTTCCATCACTTCAGAGGACATTAGAATCCAAAATGTGACTGTAAACTGTGTTTATTTTTGCACACCATGAGTAACACAAGCACACACACAGCATTAAACAGCTGTATGTGTGTTTTGGTGATGAGAGAAATGTGACGTCTACGTTTTGCTAAAGGCTCGAGGGACTGAACAATCTGAAACACGTAAATAAAAACAGATTTTCGAGCAACAATCTGGGTCAGTGTGACTGAAACTAAAACGTACCCTGTATATCGTTGAGTGGCTTTCTTCGAGTCATGAACGATTCTTGTGTTGCTGCATTACTACGTGCACGGGCTGCTGGTTTGGTGCAGATGTCGCATAAGCAGAGTGTAAGAGACCGGATAAGAAAATGAAAATGTGTAGCAGTAATGTAACTTGTGTCTGACAAATCAGGCCCAGAGCTGCTTCTGCTGAGTCTGTTGGCTGCAACGCAGAGAAATGAAGTCGAGCTGCAACTGGTCTGTTGGAGACTCAGCTGCATTAAGAAAACTATGGACTTTACTGGAGAAACTTCGGCCTAAAAACTGCAATGTTGTGAAAAGTTTAGTGGTATTTTCTGACAATGTCTCTCTAAAAAAAACCTGTATCATTTTTTAAAAAGAAGGTTTCCACCGTTACATACAGACACTGATAGTTGTGTATTTGTGTGTTCAGGAGTTCCTGGAACAAAGCCAAGTGGATGGAGAAACCAATCTGTTTGCTGTTGGATGCAATCACTCCTGCAGAACACAAAGACCCCCTTTATGTAAGGATTTATTTATAATACAGCCACTCGGATGTGGTCAGTCATTCATATATGGAAACATGAAAGAACAGAGCAAGACTCTGTCACAATAAACTCTTGAGGAAAACAACGAGCTCAGGTGACATAAGCGTGGGAAGAGTTTCTTTATCAGAAAAGCAACAACTGTACAACTATAACACTGTGAACACACATCTGAGGAGCAACAAACATGATCCATGCATTATCTTTTTTCTTCTTCTTGGTACTATGGTCTTTCTAAAAAGGGAGATAAGAAGATTAACGTAAACTACAGCCTATTTTTTTGTCTATCCTCTACTCGTTGCATACAATCGGACTTTTCAACTATCAGTTTTCGAAATACAAAACAACTACCATGGTTTGAATTACGAGGGAGCGAAGGGAAGCTTGACTCCCCTGAATGCTGACATTGAGACATTCAGGAAATCATGGAAGCTAGGTGCTGCGACACGTGTATTAAAAGCAAAGACTGTATATAAAAGTGGATGTAGCTTGCGAGTCTGAATATCAGGAAGTGCCTTAAACTGCATTACCGGGTGCCACTAGAGGTCGGCTCTAAAAAACCTCCGGCTCCATAGACTCCCATTCAACTGGTCTCATAAAATGAGTTAAATTAATAACATTTGTCCACGAGTTATCTCGGTGTAGTTAGCCAAAGTCAGTTCCTTCTTATTCGTTTTCTGTCCGTTCATCTGACAATAATCCTGTCATTATTAGAAAATAAGATTCAAAAAGTTGTGCTTTTGGGAACGTTTCTGTTTGATTGACAGGCCTGTGGTGTAGTCAGGTTACAGCTATCAGAGGGCGGGACCTAGTATCGCCAGGTTTCCACTCAGATCGAGTCAGATCCACCACTCCCCCATTTGGCTTTATGTTACAGTCCTTTTGGGCTCTGTTTTCACAACAGCTATTGTATAAGAGATGGCCTTCCCCTATGGGATGTAAAGTACAACATACAGCATTCCTTTTTAAGGCTGCAATTGGGAGACAGTCCTTCTCATTGTTAAGAGAACATCTTAAGGCAGAAAATGCATCTTCTCAGACCGCTGAATGTACAGAACAGATTGTTATTTCGAGACAAAGATCTGCATTATGTGGAGCCACATAGACAGAGCAGTCATCCAGCCAGTTCTGGACACGAAGAGGGACATCGGACATAAAGATCGACATCAGACAGTCGAATGATGTCAAATAATAAACATATTTATTCCTTTTCTAAACACATTGTCCCAAAAGACAAAAGGAAATGTGATGAAAAGTCAATCTATCAAGACTGATCTGTATAAAACAAGAAGCTCGACCAAGATGCAGTAAAATAACTACTTGCTGGATCACACTGTTACGCTTTTTTAAATGAATTACATTTTCCATGGACCTCTTTATGGTAAATAATGAGGAATTTAGATAGTTTACTCTACAGCCAAATGTAAAAGGTGCTGCTTGTTTGTTTTGCTACCATTTTTAAAATGCATTTTATCTTCAGCAGTATACTGCTATGCAAACATAAGGGTTAATGATGTGGGTTTTATCGTGTCTTGGAGCAGGGACTTCCCTCAGTTTTGCTGCCACTGTAACGACCAGAGTAGACTTTAGGAAATCCCTGCACTCCCTTTAAAAAATAGTCCAGCGTGGGACTTAATTGACATTTCTTTAAGGTTCTTCTTTTACATCAAAATCAGACTTTGACATGCTGTCCAAATGTGTGATTTTCATTTCTCAATCAGAGGTCCACCTCTTACTGATCATGACTGTCAAACCATCATACAAACCAAAACAAGACCTTTCCATCAGCTGGAGGTGGTAACATGAAGTTTAATTTTGATTTAGATGTCAGTGCTTTGCTTAAAACTGAAAACCACAGACAAAATAACAAACTGTAAGAGGAATGCTGGAAACTTCAGTCACATGCGAAAGTTTAACATGTCTCATCAATGTGACGGCACAGATCAAAGTTTAACTGACACGACATGATACGTCTTTCACATGCACACACACTCTGTTATGAAAAAAACTCCTCTGAGGCCCCAATAGATGAAATGGCCTGAATGAGCTGTCTCACTAAGCACTTGACTAACATTATAGAAATAACAGAGAGGGAGGGCAAAGTGTGTGTGTGTGTGTGTGTGTGTGTGTGTGTGTGTGTGTGTGTGTGTGTGTGTGTGTGTGTGTGTGTGTGTGTGTGTGTGTGTGTGTGCTATCATGGTCTTATGATGTCTAATTCCATCTCCTTATACAGTCATGAGTGAGGAATGTTGCCTGTGATAGTCAGCGCTACTCTTCCTCGCTTTTGTTCTTTCTTTGATCTGTTCATCTTTCCGTCACTCGCTCGCCAATATTTTACAGCGTTTTCTTGTAGGTTTCCAATGAGAACTAAATTGTCCTGTCTTGATGCAGTCACTTAAACTCAACATGTCTGGGTGGACTCATATATAACACACTTGTGAAAGAAAATTAGTCTCCCTCAGTATCTCTTCCTGTGTGTCTGTGTGCGTTTTCTAGACGCTCCATGTTTGGTTATAATAGTGGAGCTCGGCATCAACTGGAGCATCTAACTCAATATTCCTTCATAAGACCACTCAATGAGATTATGGGTAGTATGTGAGAGACTTGAGACTTGTGTGTGTGCCTGAGAGTTCCTGCAGCCAATAACAGAGCCTCCTGGGACCCACGAATACATTTATAGACAAACAAGGGTCAGACCATTCCCAGCCTAAAAACACACACACACACACACACACACACACACACACACACACACACACACACACACACACACACACACACACACACACACACTAAACTCTAATCACAGAATGTGGTTGCTGTCAGGTATCACTCTCCATTTTGTGTATGCATGAACAGGTTGTTTACTGTGATACCAAACCACTTTCATCCTTGTGTAGTTCATCTTGGATAGTAAGAACAAGTCGAGACAATGAACAGGGCTATACATAGAATAAAAAGCCTTTAACCATATATACTGTCTATACTGCTTGGAATTGAGATAAAGTTAAGCATTTTTACAGAGATTGTTATGGCTGTATTGATTTAAAAACCCAATAATGCGGTGGTAACAAAAACATAAACACCACACTAGATATTTTGAATATACACATACTGTAGATTTATCACAGATTCACATGTTCTTCCACCTTGGCAGCTCAGTTGAACAAAGTTTGTGAAGGATATTTTGCTCTTACCATAACAAAACCCACAGCTTTTATTCATGACCTATATAATGTACACAACTGATCGCACTTTTACTAAACTTTATGTTTAGTAAAAGTTATGTTGTGTCTCAGTGATCCATTCTGGAAAGTGACTGTTCTTATCTTTAATCATGCAGGTGGCTGTGCTCTGATGTGTTTCATTGGCTGCAGACTCTTAGTTTTGTTTAAAAAAAAAAAACCTCTACGAATGAGGCTTCCAACATAATGTTAGTGAGGGGTACCACTGTATGTGATTCATTCAATCAATTAGGTTTGTGCAAAATTTTATGACTCACTTCACCCTCATATGGTTTCTATAAATGAAGGGTAAAGATCCTCAAAACTAAAGGGACATATTAATAACTGAACTCTCGATACATCCTCAAAATTCATGTGTGATGACATGTTTTGTGCTGCTTTGTTCCAATCTCTGTCATATTTTTATATTCCCTGGACTTAGCGTATGTCTGAACTGACCACGCAAAATGAAGAATAGACGTTTTCCGTTGATGCACTGAGAAGAAACATCCTATTGGAAATTACGCCATAACCCATCACATCACTCCTTGGCCCTCACTTGACTTCCTGGTGATAAAAGTGAGCATAGCCAACTTCCCGTCAGCTCGGGGATTAAAAGCACTGATTTGATACGGAGTAGGTAAATGATCTCATGAATTCTATCCTGGAAGAGATAAGGATTTACAACATACAAAGCCTCTTTGTCACAAGAGTTTGCTATAAACTCATCCTGTTTCTCATTTTATTTAAATCTTTGTTGATGTCTTAGATGTTTTCTTTGGTTTCTGTAAATCAAGTTTTCGAGGCAAATATAATTTGATTCAAAACCAACTGATGTCACTATGTCAGATGAGATAAAAACATATTCTAGTAGGGAAATTCTGTTTTCCCTTGTCCCCTTTAACATGGAGGTCAAAGTTCATTCATATGACCGCAAGAGTTGGTCAAGATGAAAGGATTCAACAGGAAGTCAGAACAGAATCACCTTTGATAAACCGGCGATTCAGGTTTTTTTTCTCCATTTGAATTTTATGTAATACAATAATGGCCTATACCACATAGTTTTCCAAAGGTGAAACGTATGACTGATATGAATTTACACAGAACAAGCAGCTTGCATCTCGACTTTAATGGAAAACATTATTTTCTGAAAATAGTCTTAAACTATTTGCCGGCATTGGTAACCATTTTAAATTCGGACCTCCAAGCAGAATTTACCCACATTTTTATTTAGCACACATTACTGAGGATACAGTAGAGAAAACATGCCTTCAGAGATGTACAGTGATGCTCTGTCCACTGATGCAGAAACTATCTTCAACTTCCTCACACTGCTGTTTTTAAATTTGATTAAAGATTTAAAACCTTGGTGGTTGGCTTCTGTCACACCATCTGTCTATTTATCATCCTTCTGACTCCCCTTCCTTCCTTTCCTCTCTCATTTCTTTATCTTTCCATCCTACCACATCCTCAACTGTTATCTAACTTGCCTTCATTCCTTTGCATTCTTATGTAATCATCTTTTTGATGACATCTTCCCTTATATCTCCAGCCTCCGTCTGACACCGTCATTCCTCAATCTATCTACCCTTGACCACTTTTCTTCACCCTCACATATACTCATTCATACAACTGGAGTCCTAAAATTAACTGGGTCAGAAAGACAGAAAGAAAAAGAAAGACAAGAACTGTCTGCATCGTCTGATATACAATATAGAGCTGAATCATTTGCCCAGAGGGACTGCCCACGACGTCAGCAGCGAATACAGTGCCTAAATAGTCTGTACATGCACTACACACGACCACATACTGCAGACACGCAAACGCCTCTTGGCATATCTTTCCAGCCAATTTCACGCCTCTAAGTGTTGAAGGCGTACAGTATCTAGTCATGTTTCCGATGTGACATATTACACTACGCTGACACAAAGACTGTATTCTTGTAATTCTCTGCTGTCTTATGTAACAGCAGGTCAGCTTCAGCTCTGTGGGCGCTGGCATCCATGACCTTTACTTCTACAGTGCTTTATATTGATTTTATGAAAGAGATGCTTGGCGCCAGCATGAGTGAAAATGCAGAGAAGACACAATTGTGCTCTGTTTATGAAAGCTAATCGCATGGCGGATCATTGGCGTTGTGAGAATATCTCTCTGATCTGCTCATGTTATCTGCAGATTCAAAGTGATTTATTACTGTTTGAATGAGGGCGTCTTGTCAATCTTGACGATGTAAAACTGTTATAGAGGCCACTTCTGTTTAATTCTTACATTCCATAAAAGCTTAATATTATATAGGTTGGTCGTTGTATTGGGGACCAACTTGGCTGCCAAACGTTTTCTGCTGTTTCACTTCCAAACTTCGGTATCAAACAGCATTCGGCAGTTCAAGAATTAATGGTTCACACCTTCTTCTTCTGCCTCAAGTCAAGAGAACCAGAAAGAAATGAGCAACTCCAGCCCACCTCAGAATTGTGCTGTTTATTCTCTGGATGTAGAAAAATGTTTTTAAGGCTAGGTTTAAAGGGTCTAGTTTTAAAGTATTAACACTTTATCACCTCCCATCCTTATGTCCGAGCAAGTGCAGAATGAGTGAAATCCAAGTCCAACAAATAAATCCTCTAGACCCCACTTTGTTTCTCTTTAGAGCACCTTGCTCAAGTGATTTATGCAGATGATATCTTACTATATATATATATATATCAATCGCTGATAGCTCAATTACTCCTCCACTGGCTTTATCTGAACATTTGGTGCCTTGTCAGAGTTCAAAACAATACCTGTAGATCTGAAGCCTTGGCTGCTATTTTTAACTTAAATTTTGCAATCACAAAAACATAATCTCTGGGATTGCTTCATGGCAGACAATGAAAAGATTGAGTCGTCCTTTAAGTGTAAAGCTTTCAGAGTTTCTGCTGACAGCAATGGACTGTGATTGTTTCACATAGTTTTCAGAGTGAATATCAGAAAGTGCAAATGTTATCCAGTGCAATAAAAATACATTTTTTTATTAACATAAATAATGGTTCAAATATTAACTCAGTTGTAGATGGACATCAGCCCCATGAACCAGAGAAGAAAAAGAGACATTTGTCAGTCAGATCAGTTGTAATGGTAGTTAATCATCGTTAATACAAACTACTGTACTGTAGTTGTTAAGGTCAAAGCTGTAAGCTATGACAAGACAGAGTAATGC